>NC_136491.1:61782305-61784805 GCF_053919585.1 Euprymna scolopes
ACTCTCTCTTAAACGCGGTAAGTTCGGGAAAAGGTGTTATAAATAATAAACTAGACAAAATACTATTAAAAAAAACACCGAATATATGTCAACATATGTCACGGTAATATATATTGAGCGAATTTCTAACAGGATTTTGTCTAGTTTATTATTTATAACACCTTTTCCCGAACTTACCGTGTTTAAGAGAGAGTCGGCCGCCATTTTGAATTTTCCAATACATCGGTAAACACTGCATGTTTTTCGAGCTGAATAAACATGTTAAATTGAATAAAAACACGAGAATTATATCCAGTTTGGTAGAAAAGTAACTTATCTTGCCTTTGATAACATTTATTTGTTATATATTTGTTTTTTAACTACTTTTTCGAATCTATGTGTACAGCAATACAAACCCAAATTTTAATATTTTTAAAAATATAATTTAGAGAGGGGGTGATGCCGGGAAAACTCGTCCGGGGAAAACTCGTCTCGGGAAAACTCGTCTCGGGAAAACTCGTCTCGGGAAAACTCGTCTCGGGAAAACTCGTCTCGGGAAAACTCGTCTCGGGAAAACTCGTCTCGGGAAAACTCGTCTCGGGAAAACTCGTCTCGGGAAAACTCGTCTCCGGAAAACTCGTCTCGGGAAAACTCGTCTCCGGAAAACTCGTCTCGGGAAAACTCGTCCCCTTTCGCTAGGTAGGAAAACTGGTCCCTTATTGAATAAATATCGATTGAAAACACATTTTATGATCGTTCTTGAAGGAGATATTGTTTTTTAAAATAAACTATAGCCCCCTCCATAATATTTTTTTAAAAATATTTTTACTTGTTTAATGTTTTTTTTTCTGTTTTTAATAAAAGCGTTTATTATGTTCATAAACGAGACCGCATATTTTTTTTATATTAATATAAAAAGAATTTACTTATATACTGTTAGTGTTGCTTATAAAAGGGTAAAATCGATTTTTCTACCTCGCCGACTATGTTGTTTATTTAATTTATTTGGAATCGTTTATTTGGTAAAGAAAAAAAAAACAGAAACAAACAAAAAACATGTCGGTCGAGTGTTGTTACGGGAGAACGAGAAATAATGCCCGGTATATCACATCTTAGGGGGTCTTGATAATCGCTAAAAAATAGAAAATTAAAGAAATTACTGAGGGAGATTTGGTTTTGAAAACAAATAATAAATTTTAATATTTTTTAAAATATAATTTAGAGAGAGAGGGGGGGGATAAAACCTATATCTCCCTTCGAAAAGCAACCAACAAAAAATGAAATTAAAAAGATTCTTGATAAACGATAGCGGAGTTTTCAATAAAATTGATTAATAAATTTATTTAGTGATTACTTTCTCTCTTAATGATTGATTTTAGAATTTTGAAGTAAAAATTAAAAAAATTAAAAATGAGTTAACGAGAGATTGTTAGCACATGGCATCTCTCGCGCCAAAGAAGTATTTCGCTTTTAATTTATTAATTTTTGCAAAATTTGACAGGACGACAATAAATGTTGATAATTGATAAAATCATAATTTTAAATAACGCATGAGTGCATTTGGTATGACAGAAAACAAAAACATAACAACAAAAAACTATCATAATTAAAAAACAAAACCAAAAGCGTAACGAAGAATCGAAATCGCTCCCTGTTTTTAATTTTTGGGTTTTGTTTTTTTTATTGTTTTTATGACTCCAAAAAACATCGTTAAAATAAGAACAAAAAAAAATTTGTAATTAACTTTGTATGAACATAATAAACGCTTTAAAATAAGTTAAACCACTAAGAACTTAGCCAGTTAGTTAGAAAACGGACACTTAGAAAATCGATTTTATTTAAAAAAAAAAAAAAAAAAAAAAAAAAACATTAAACAAGTAAAAATATTTTAAAAAAATATTAGGGGGGGGGGCTATAGTTTATTTTAAAAAACAATATCTCCTTCAAGAACGATCATAAAATGTGTTTTCAATCGATATTTATTCAATAAGGGACCAGTTTTCCTACCTAGCGAAAGGGGACGAGTTTTCCCGAGACGAGTTTTCCCGGGACGAGTTTTCCTAAATTCAAGAACAATATATTTAACAACGCCACTTAGCAAAGCCACATCTCATTGTTACGAACGAATTTCTAAATAATAATATTACTATTATGAAAACCATTTTTAACGTGAGATTGCGTGAGCTTTCTGTGCTTTCTCTCGCAGCTAAATCCCTATTCCAAAATGAAATATTACTTTTATAGATTACGTGTTAGAACATTTTTTTAATTGGCGGAAAGAAAAGCGATCATTTAGAATTTAGAGTGTAAGATCAGTTTCGAATATAAATTTAACGTAAAATGATCATCATTTCTGGCCATCCTAATTCTTTATGGATATTAACTAAAGTGTTTCCCACTAAATTAAGTTCGGTTTGCAACGTTGTAAAACCATGTGTAATCGCTTAAAAAGTAGACACCCTATCCCCAATAAGCGCACATAATTTAAAATTGGTAACACACTACAGCTCATGTTACGTTA
>NC_136491.1:61809805-61839805 GCF_053919585.1 Euprymna scolopes
ATTTTTTTTCTTTCACTTTATTTTTCTTTGTCTTTTCCTGTTTATTTACTTAACTTTTCTCACTCTTTAAATAGCATTACAAGCGTATGCTTTATTTTCGTGGACATCAACAACATTACATACCTAATGTGCTTCAACAAGCCATACCTTTTTTATTTGTGGGTTAATTTTTTTTATGGAAAGAGAATAAAATAAGCATTCCAATGATGTTAATTTATTTTTCTTTTATGTGTTCAATGTTTTTATGCTCCACTGTTTTTATGCTCCACTGTTTTTATGCTCCAAGTTAAAATGAAAGAACGGTAAAATTGATGACAGCAAAAAGGGAAACTGTTTCTTTTCAATGTTTACATTTCATACGATACGTGTGGATACATATGTGCAGGGTCAAATTGGATTGGATATGGCTGAAATTTTACAGACTATATGAGCATAGAAGCTCATCTCTACTGGACTTTGATTTATATTTTACTAGCAAGGGGTACCCGGCGTTGCCCGGGTGTTTTTCGGGGTATGTGAAAAAAACCCGAAAATGTGAAAAAAAAACAAAGCCTTCACGACGCACAGTTGGAAAATAGTAAAGTGTTTAAAAACAAACAGGTGTGCGTTTTTGATTGACGTGACGGCGATAGGTATTCAGCAGTTATTTTGTGCGGGACAGTTTTGAATGAGGTGAATAAATCGGTTTGTTTGTTTTTAAAAATCCGCTCCCTGTTTATTAGGAGGAGCGAAATGAAAGCTACAGTCTGATATGACGAAGTCGACATTGAACAAACGTTACTTAGCTCTCTTGAGACAACTGGCTTTCAGCCTGTTGTATTTATTTGCTTCCACACTGAGCAAATTAGGCAAAAGGCCGTTTTTTAATGTGGAGAGAGACAGAGAGGGAGGGGGGAAGGAAAGGGGGGGCAACTCCCGAGAGGTGGGAAATGGGAGCTGAATAGTAACTGTGGTCTGTAGGGTGATCCCTACATTGACCAAGTTCAGATATGTGGGGTTACCCCCACATATGGTCTTTGCTAGTCATAGCTGGTCTTTGCTAGTCATAGCTTTGCAGCATCTGTCGGAACAGATACTACACTTTGATCTTGTCGCCCGGACCCCCGAGGGGGTTTGGGGCTGTTGTATTTATTTGCTTCCCCACTGAGCAAATTAGGCACAAGGCCGTTTTTTAATGTGGAGATGGAGGGAAGCGGGGAGGGAAAGGGGGTACCAGCTCCCGAGAGGTGGGAAATGGGAGCTGGATTAGAAACTGTTGGTATGAAGGGTTGCCCCTTCAGTGACCAAGTTTAGATATGTGGGGTTGGCTCCACATATGGTCTTTGCTAGTCATAGCTGGTCTTTGCTAGTCATAGCTTTGCAGCATCTGTCGGAACAGATACTACACCTTGATCTTGTCGCCCGGACCCCCGAGGGGGTTTTGGGCTGTTATTAGAGTCGAGTTTCGCCTTTTTTTATACCGAAAACCGAATGTAACGCATGCCGATGCGGGGAAATGTCGAATAATTAACGTTTGAAAGTCAATAAAATTAAATAGGTAGGCGAGCTCCGTGGGTGACTCTGAGATATTACAATTTATAGATGATATAAAAAGTTTTAAGAAGTTGTGAACCGAGCAAGCGCTTCTCTGAAAGAAGCCTTTTGTGGACATCAAGGAAAAGCGTACATACATACATTTTCGCTTTTATATATATAGATGACCACAACAAAGTTACAACCAAGCAAAGTTGACAAAGAATATTTCAAAATTGATAAGATAAATCGGTATATATCATCCATATTCATATAGATAATAGTTTCAGAATTTAATGTATAATATTTAAATATTTGATAATTATTAATTGTGCAGAAATTTCTTTAAAATGTTATCTTTTATAGAAATTTAAATCCACTTAATGGGAAAGGGCTTGCTATACGTTAATGCGCTGACCAAAGACCAAAGTATAAAATGTATGTATACTTTTTTATACTTGCTAGAATTATGCCATCCAACATGTTGGAGGGAGTATAAAATTCCTACTTTTGAGACATTAGCTGGTTGTGCACTCAACTGACTAAAGTCAGCGCATTAAACGAGTTTCATTTGTATTCTCTTATTCTGTGTTTCTGCTTTCATTTTGAAAGCAGAAAAATCAGATTAATTTTTTATTCTGAGTTTGTCAATTTAAAAATATTATTTTCAAGTTTTTCAAATTTGATTTCCAAACAATACTATTTTGTTGTTTTCAACGCTTTTAGTACATATGTCTTAAAAGCGTTAAAAAACAATAAAATGTACTAAGTACATGCGTTTCTGTTATCATGCTATTTATTACTTCTTACTTGTACTTAAGGTAGAATTGTTTTTTAGTGGTAAAAATATATATATATATATATATATATAAAACAAATAAAAGGTACTTGTGCACTTATGCTACCATGCTGAAATAATGTTATTTAGAAACGCATTCTTAACATGGTAAAGGAAAGGTGTTTTGTTAACTATTCTGTACTTTCACCTAACAATTAAATAAAATAAAATATATCGTGAAACTTGAATTTATTATTAACTCATTGTAAAGACCATTTTTTCAAATCTGTAAAACAAACCCATTTTTGTTTTAACTGAGGATATCTAAATAATAATAATAATTAAACGGTTTGATAAAGAATTTCATTGTGATGCATTTTTTAAATTTTTACCTTGTTTCTATCTTTGACTATCTTTTTTTAAGGTTTTTGGGTATGCTGAAAACGAATATCACATTTTAATTTTCTGCAAATAAGTAGTTTTCCGGATATTAAGCAATGTCATTTCTTATGTTATCACTGGTGGCCATCTCGGTACATGTGTTTTCGCATAGTTTCTTGGGATTACGTTTGCACACTCGCACGTACTAAGATGGCCACCAGTGATAACATAAGAAATGACATTGCTTAATATCCAGTGAACTACTTATTTGCAGAAAATTTAAATGCGATATTCATTTCCAGCATACCCTAAAATCTATTTAAGCAATCATTTTAAATGTTAAGGGGGAAACAAGGTAAAAAAAAATTACCGTTTTATTTCTTAGATGAATTTTCAATAAAACAACAGAATACAAATGACAAAAATTACCATCAACTGGTGAATATATAGTTGTTGCTTATTTCTGGTATCCTGGTACTGTGAAAGCTACATTAAGGATTAATGTAGAGTACGATTTATGGTTGCGTCTCAGAAAATACGGGTATATTTTGGGCCAGGATTTACAAAATTGAAAATTTGACTGGTCCCAAAATGCATACGTTCTGGTTGACTATGGGAATTTCCTTCCATCTTTTACAGAAATCCAAAATCTATATGAAAAATTTCTTTGATTTTTTTGTGAGATTAATTCATATCTACTCAATTTTTTTTTTTTTTTTTTTTTTTGGAGAGGAGTAGGAAATACCGGCCATGAATGCTCTTTAGGCATTCAATGGCTACATCCCAGATTAAGCTCTCCTTTGTTGAGGAGGCAGGAAAATGCCTGCTCTCAATAAAGCTATATTTAAATATCACTATAATACTTAGTTTTGTATGATACCATGCGCCAGTTTAAAAAAAATTGAAATTTGTACATATTAATTCATAAATTATGGCTTCTGATAAAGAGATACATCAGATTTGACTTCATAATCAGAAAAAGCACACAATTTTACACAAGATTGCCAAGTTTCATGAAAATAGCTTGAAAAATAAATAAATGGATGCAAAATTACCGAATTTCTTGAAATGTTTAGGTCCGTAATTTAGCCCATTTTTTCTTTGGAAAAAGCATAAATTTTGTCACTTAAAATTCTCATAACTTTTGAAGTACTGATGGTATTTGCATAATTCAAACAGTTTAAGCATCTTTTACATAGCTCTTTTCATGTTAATTTTGCCATACTTCTAACAATTTACAATGTCGGGGGACCTAAAAGTTCACTCCCTGCATGCATTTTCTGAGTCCTTCTTTTAACTGGCCAATTATGAAGTATTTTGAGAATGTAACTTTTGTTCAATTGTTAATTGCCTTTATTTTCTTGAACAAACATTTTTAAGGTTTTAAAAATTTATACACAAAAGAAAAACTTTTAAAAATTCTTTCTACATAGTTAATTTTAAAACCAAATTTAATAAATTGAAAAGCAAAAATATCAGTCTTTTAGTATTTTTATGGCATTTGTATATTAATGCGTTTTTAAGTGCTGGTAGAATTTGTAATATTTCAGATATATTATGGCATAAAAAAAAATTCTGACTGCAAATAACTAAAGAGTGGAATTACAGGAAGACAAATGTTGCGTCAGTTTAGATAAAAACATCTCTTTACTCCTTTCAAAATTTTGAAGTTTAAAACTTTACAAAAAATATTTGAACAAACACAAAAAGGACTTGTGATTCCTTTTGTATAGCAAAATTCTAAATTTTGTCTGCAACTAGCAGTTCAGCCTGGTTTTGCTTGGGCCCTATGTACTGTTCATAACTTGCCATATGGTACATTATCAATGTGTAAGATTTCAAATGTTTTAGACAAAATTTTGTAGAGAATGCAGAGGTCAATTTTTAAAAACTTTGACTCCAATTTTGATCCATTAACATTTATTATTTTGGTCTCAAATCAAAATACAAAGTTCAAGTTACCTACATGTAAAATTTCAAGTGTTTAGACCCAGAATTGGCAGAGGATTTGGTAGAATCTGCAAAGGTCAACTCTTTCAATGTTGACCTTTTGGCAGCCAAATTCCCCCCTCCAAACTGAATAAAATGCTTGCCGCATGTCTGAATATCCGTTATGTATAAATTTCAAATGTTTAGACCAAAAATTGGCTGAGTAATTTGTTAGACACCGCAAAGGCCAAATGTTTTGAACTTTGACCCCTTGGCAGCTCAAATTTTCCACCCAAACCGATTAAAAAGCTTGCCTTATCTCTGAATATCTTTTATGTAAAATTTCAATTGTTTAGACCCAAAATTGACTGAGTAATTTGGTAGACTGCAGAGGTAAAATTTTTTAAGACTTTGACCCCAATTTTGACTCCTTAACATTTATTTTTGGGGGCTTAAATCAAATTAAAAAGTTTGATCCATGTCCAAGTAACCTACATTTTAAATTTTAAATGTTTAGACCCAAAATTGGCGGAGAAGTTTTGTAGAGATTTCAAATGTAAAATCGTTGAAGTTTGACCCCTTGATAGCCAAATTCCTGGCTAAAAAGTGATTAAAAAGATTTTCCCAAGTATTAATACTCCTTATGTCAAATCTCGAGTCTCTAGACAGTTATTTGGTAGGGAAATGTACGCACACACACATTTTCACTTTTCATGAAATCATTTCTCTCCGATATGTTCATAAAAGTAGTGGTTGATGGGCAGAAATCAGAGGCCCACAGTATTAATGTTGGAGTCCCTCAGGGGTCCATCCTGGGCCCAACTCTCTTCCTGATCCACATCAATGGTCTCCCAAAACACATACTTAAATCATTCATTGACATCTATGCTGATGACACGACCATCTATGGCAACACATCAAAGGCCATAAATGACAAGGTTCTCTCTAATTCTCTCTCTTCTGATCTTGTGCACGTGGTACAGTGGGGGAAGACGTGGCTGGTTACTTTTGATGCATCTAAAACCAAGCTTCTATCTTTACATCATCAATGCTCTGATCCCCATCTGGCATCAATTGAAATAGATGACTCTCGTCTTGGAGACTCCATGTTTTGACAAGCTTTTGGGTTTGACCTTTACTCCTGATCTGAAATGGAACACGTACATCAAGTCTGTTGCCAAGGATGCTGGGAAAATGGTGGGATCCTTCTACCGCTCCAGAAGATATCTCACTACTGATGCAATTCTCTATCTGTATAAAAGCCAAGTATGTCCAAGAATGGAGTACTGCTGCCACATCTGGGCAGGAGCTGCTAAAAACAGAGTACGAAATAGACTTCGTAGCTTAGTGGGGGATGCCCTTTTCTCTTCCCTGCAGCCTCTCTCCCACAGAAGAGACGTTGCGGGCCTGTCTTTGTTTTATCGTTATTTCTATGGCAAGTGTTCGTCTGAGCTCTAATCTCCCCCCTCCCTCGCCAATCTTTCACGAGAAACACCTGTCTGGCTGAAACTACTGTCAATAATTTTCCCCACTCTTTATCTGTGCCTAAATCAAAACGGAGATTCCATGAGCAGAGCTTCTTTCTCAGAAGTGCACGACTGTGGAACTCTCTTCCGTTTGCCTGTTTCCGACCTGACTACAACTTGGATGTCTTCTAGTCCAACATAAACAAATTCTTGACAAACTGCCCCCTTAAGTAAGACACTCTATCAAATCTCCAATACTAATGATTACTACAATACTATCTCATTGATTACTGTACACGCAATAACCCTTATCCCTGAGTGGCCTCCAGGCCTTGATAAGTGGTGACCTCCATGTAAAAAAAAAAAAAATGTTAATCTATGACAGCTTTGTCGCAAATATTTTGTATAAATTGCTCACTTCAAAATAGTTAAAAAATGACAGATTTACACAAGTTGAATAAAAAAAATATATGAAACTAACCGTACCCGGCCACGCGTTGCTGTGGCTCAGTTTGTTAAAATGGAACACATTCCTCATAAAAAATTGCATTTTGTATTGTTTATTTATTTTATTATTTTGCAATTTTTTTTTATCAATAAAAGTTGTTTTTTTCCCCCAAGAAAAGATGAATTTTTTACCATAAATTGTTAGGTGAAAGTTTTTTTGTTTTTTTTTTCAGGAAAACTTTTTTTTAAAAGAAAGTTGGCAGTAAACATTTCTTTTTGAAAACAGAATTTTTATTATAAAAAGAAAAGATGAATATTTTATATGAACACTGTAAATAGTTAGGTGAAAGTAGAGAAAAGTTAGATTTTTTTTTTTTTTCAAGAGAATGTACAAATTTTTTTTGTAAGAAAATAAACCGAAAAAATACTCCCATCATTAATTAATTCTGCAAAAAAAATAAATAAAATATTGGTTTAATGTTTCAACATTTGAACAACGCTCGGCGTAATCCGGTGATTGCCGGTCGAACCCTAAACTAATTGGAATCCGGTATGAGGAGAAGGGGGGTTAAATTCTGCATGAGTACCATTCTTTTTAATTTTGTCTTTTGTTCAATTTTTTGTGTGGGCTTTTAGCGCTAGCAAACTAACAAATTTAACCAAAATGCAAAAAATTCAACACTTAAATAATTTTAATAAGTGCCCAGCTCCTAGTAAATTAATCCCCCTTATTGGAAACACTGAAAGGAAGGACGAAACCAAATTATTGCCAGTATGTTTGGGAGAGGTTCTATAGGTGTATCAGAAAGTGGCCATTAAAAATGATGATCAGAACCTTAATAATACAACTTACTATTTTTTTAAGCTTATAGCTACTTGAAAATATAATTCAAACCCTAATTATTTTTTCAATTAAAGGAGCAAAGACCAAATTTTTAAAAAATAACAGGTTTAATAGCAAATTATGCAATATTTGTTTCTTTAAAGCGGTTTTCTTTTAAAAAAATATAAAAGAAAATCAATATATTTTGACTTGCTTATAAATATATGTATATATATGCCAAAAAATCACTTACCTAAAAAAAAAATTATTAAATGGGTAGTTCCAGTCTTCATTGTTAAGAATTTATCCATATGTATATTTTAAATTCCATGTATTTTTTTAAATAAAAGGATTTTTTTAAAGCGAGGGTCCTAGAAAATCGCATTTTTGTAACATGTTTTTCGCAAAGCGTTAAACAGCTGCTGCTAAAATGAAATTTATGAAGTATGGTTTCGTCCAAGGGCATAAATAATGTTTCTTTTTTATTGCGTGTGTTAACCAAAATTAGTATTTTTCATCCTCTGTAGTTAAAAAAAGAAATGCACAATCACTTATAAGTTTTTCCCCTAGAACAAAAAATCCGCTTCATCGATTTAAAAAAAATTCTTTTAATGAAATACACCAGTTTTTGATTGATATATTTTAATACTTCTTCATCAACTAATTTTATTTTTTTTAATATCTAAAAAAAGAAAACATTCAATGAGATAGAAAAATTTGCCGTCAGCGTCTGGTATTTACTTGACGATGTAAGCATAACATGAGCTTTCATTAAAAAAACAAAAAAAAATCAATGTGTTTTTTTTTTTTTTTTAAAAAAAAGGTTTTACATTTTGGACTTTACAGGTAAATTTTCAAAAAACTATTCTTTTTTTTTTGTTTTAAATTGGAATATTTTATTTATTGATCTTTTATCTTCAATTTGTGATATATAAAACTTTGACACATAAATTAATTATTAAAATTTTAATAAACATTTCAAAATGGCGGTGTGAATTTGAAAAAAAAATGTTTGTCTATAATATTATATTTGGTTTATTGGAAAGAGCATAAAATTTCACATTAACCCTGAAAATATCGTAAAAATTGAACCAATAGAAAAATTTGGATAGATTTTAAAGTTTAAAAATTGCAAAATATTTAACTCGTAAAATTCTATTGATTTTATTACATAAAAATAATGGCTGCATGAAGGCACGCCAGCATTTTGAAAAAATTTTGTAAACACTGTTTTTTAAAAAGTAAAAAATAATATTTCTATTATTTTTTAAATAACTTTAATAGTTTATTTTGAAAGTATATTCCATATAGAAAATAAACAACTCACTTTAAAAAGAGAAATTACAAATTTTTTATATTCCATTCGCAGTTTTCTGTTGGGGGTGTCAAAAATTCCTTAAATTTCTGATGAATCTAGAGTTTCTATTCTTTTTTTTTTCTTTCTTTCTTTTTTTCAATATTTTAAGCAGATTTGTCACTCAGCTAGCAGATTTGGTGCTTCTACACTTTATTGCCGAAATTGGAGACGCCATTTTTTTCACGCACTTGCTATCCAAATCTATATCCAAATCAAATTATATGGCTGAACGATTGCTTCCGGAAAGGGAAAGAATAAATTTACCAAAATTTACATTTATTACTTCCGGAAACAATAAATTAAACTAAATAAATTTACCCAAATTAGCATTTATTACTCCCTTAAACTAAAATTATCGTTTATTACTTCCAGAAACTTGGTAAACCGATATTACTGGAGAAAATAAATCTTGGCAATTCAAAAAAATATTTAAAATTATTTATTTGTTCGAAAAGAAAACCCCCCAAAAAACAACACACAAACGAAAAAATAAACAAAAAAAAAAAAAAAACTAATAAATGTTTTCGTTTTCAAATTGCGCTCGCTCAGGTTAAACTATTATAAATATGTCATTTCAATTTTCTGTTTTTAATGAAAAAAAAAATTGTTCCATGAAAAACTTTCCCGTTCTCATCAACTCGAAACATTTCCAATTAAACAATTACGGATATATGTTCTCTTTCACTTTCTTTATTTACTTTTAAAGCAACATTGGACTTTTATAAAATAGTTTTCTTTTTTCTTTTTTTTTCTTTTTTTTCCGAACAAATAAATAATTAAAAAATTTTTTTTGAATTGTGAAGATTAATTTTCTCCAGTAATATCGGTTTACCAAGTTTCTGGAAGTAATAAATGATAATTTTAGTTTAATTTAACGTTTCCGGAAGTAATAAATGTAAATTTTGGTAAATTTATTCTTTCCCTTTCTGGAAGGAATCGTTCGGCCATATAATGATGTCTCCCCTAAATTTGGATAGCAAGTGTGTGAAAAAAAAATGGCGTCTCCAATTTCGGCAATAAAGTGTACAAGCACCCCAATTAGGTGAAAGTTTGTTTTTTTTTTCAGGAAAATTTGCACTTTTTTTAAAAAGAAAGTTGGTAGTAAACGTTTCTTTTGGTAAACAGAATTTGGTACTTCTTGGTTGTTGAGTTCCATGGCGACCAGCATAAAAAACACGCATCGCTCCCTTTCTGACGCAAGCCCACGTAACACTTTTTTTATTTACTGACATTGTCGTAGTAACTAAACGATTATTTTTCACATTATTTATTTTGAAAAAGTTTTACTCTTTATGAATATTAAAAGAAAAATTACTAAACATTTATTAATAATGCCTAACTTTTACAGACATTTATTTTTAAATGACGACTTTTATCGACTTTTTTTTTTTTTAATAGTATTTGCGGATGGCTGCTTACATTTGTTTTTTTATTTCTTTTTAAATGACTTATTTTAATAGCATTTGCGGAAAACGAAAAAAATAACTAAGCCATTTACTGACAATTTCTCGGTATCTTGACTTTGATAAAATTTATTTGTTAAAAATATTTGTGAAAGTGAGAAATGGTTTATTTTTTTTTCGTTTTTTTACCCATCCACAAATGCTATTAAAAAAAAGAAAGTCGATAAAAAGTCATTTAAAAAGAAATTAAAACAAATGTCAGCATACCCATCCACAAATGCTATTAAAAAAAAGTCGATAAGTCATCATTTAAGAAATTTAAAAACAAATGTCTGTAAACGTGAGGCATTATTAATAAAAGGCTGTAAATGACAAAGTTCTCTCTGATTCTCTCTCCTCTGATCTCGAGCGCATGGTTCAGTGGGGGAAGACGTGGCTGGTTACCTTTAATGCATCCAAAACCAAACTCCTATCCTTACGTCATCAACGCTCTGATCCCCATCTGGCATCAATTGTGATGAATGGCTCTCGTCTGAGTGAGGCCCCGTGTTTTGACAAGCTTCTAGGTTTGACCTTTACTCCTGATCTGAAATGGAACACGTACATCAAGTCTGTTGCCAAGGTCGCTGGAAAGATGGTGGGATCCTTCTACCGCTCCAAAAGATATCTTACTACTGATGCAATTCTTTATCTATATAAAAGCCAAGTACGTCCAAGGATGGAATACTGTTGCCATATCTGGGCAGTAGCTGCTAAAAACAGCCTATCCTGCCTTGACAGAGTACAGAATAGACCGTGGCTTAGTGGGGATGCCCTTTTCCCTTCCCTGCAATCTCTCTCCCACAGAAGAGACGTTGCGAGCCTATCCTTGTTTTATCCTTATTTCCATGGCAGGTGCTAGTCTAAACTCCAATCTCTGGTCCCCCCCCCCTCGCCAATCTTTCACGAAAAACACCCGTCTAGCTGAATCCACTGTGAAAAATTTCCCCCACTCTATATCTGTGCCTAAATCAAAACGTGGATTCCATGAACAAAGCTTCTTTCTTAGAACTGCATGCCTGTGGAACTCTGTTCCGTCTGCCTGCTTCCCATCTGACTACAACTTGGATGTCTTCAAGTCCAACGTTAACAAATTCCTAATGAACCGCCCCCTTAAGTAAACACTTCATCAAATCTCCACACTAACGTACACTACTTGCAATAACCCTTATCCCTGAGTGGCTTCCGGGCCTTGATAAGTGGTGATCACTGTGTAAAAAAAAAAAAAAAAAAATAAAAATGTTTAGTAATTTTTCTTTTAATATTCATAAAGAGTAAAAATGGAATGGAAATTTAAATTTCGCTCCGTTTTAATCTTTTTTTTTAATTGTGCTTCTTCCAAACAAATATAATCAAGAAAATAACATTCAACAATTGTACTTTATATATAAAACACGAAATATTAAAAAAATATATATATTAACGAAAGAGAAATAATTACATTTTTAAACAAAAAAAAGTCAATTTTGTATATAAAAGTTCTGTTTACTGATGTCACGTGATGACACGCGGTGTGAAATAATTGTCCCCAAATAAAAAAAATGTCCCATCCGTACAAAGAAAACCAAATATTTATTATAGAAAAATTACATATAATGTTATAATTACAAAGAGATATATAGAAACACGCATGCGTACCGTAAACATATTATACCAAAATGTGGAAGCCAACCATCCAGTGGTTATTAAGACTATTAATTATGAACGAACCAAGAGCTACATTTTTATATATATAGATTGTCAAATTTGTAAGAGATAAATTAGGTTAAAATATTTTACTTTTTTGCAAAATTCAATACATGAATTTAAGAATTTATCTCTCTTTGTTTGGAATTCTCTGAGCATTACCTCTAAGCAAATTATGATTTAAAAAAAAAAAAAAAAAGTGTGCAAATAAATTGAATGTACAAAATTGAATTTTCTTAGAAAATTTAGCCTGTGAGAAGTTATTTTAGAAAAAATTAACCAGAATATGAAACTACAAAAGTGATAGATTAAAAAGAAAGTTTTAAATAAGTTCTAAATAAATAGAAAATCTGACAAGATTTCCAAAATATTTCACCTGACAACAGGCAATTAAGTGGAAGATGAAACAATTTTTAGATTAAATATAGAAAAATAGTTTTAAAAAGCAAAAAAGGAACATTTGCTTTTCCTCTGTGCTGGTGGGATTTATTGACTTTATAAACACAAAGCAGAAATTTCTATGTGTTATCAATTTTAATATTGGCAGCTTTTGATAAGCATCTTATGATCAAGTTATTTTCTGTGTTGGTCAATATTTAATTGAATGTATTAAATGTTATTGTTCAGACATTATCTACAATCTCATAATTACAGTAACATGAAAGATTATCATAGATTTTCTGCAAATTTTATTGATGGCTACATCTAAAAGTTGCATATGCACTTTGTTTACTAGTTGACTTCTTGGTGTCAGTTTCTGGAAAATAGGAAATTTGTTTTATTCTCTTTCAATGAGTTTAACAATTTATCCAGCCCAACATTTTCTCCTAATTTTAGGCATCATGAAAACAACTATAAGACTACCCAATGATGCTTTATCTGGCAATCTGTGTTGTAAAGAAATCAGCAGAAAAAAAGTTTGTAATATTTACAGACTCATTAAAGAACCACTTTGAAAAACTCTTTTCAAAAAATGACTCAATATCTTCCTGTAACAAAAACAAAACAAAACAGCATACCAAAATTAAAAAACAAACAAAACGATCACACATAAGTAGTTTAATACACTAAAAATATCTACCATTCTTTCTGGGTTTATAGAAAGGAGTGCAGCTCTTTCATTTAATCTCAGTCTGCTCAGCTATTTCTCTCTTTTCGACTTTCTCCTTTCTTTCTGTGCTCTACAGTGTTATATGCCCATGCAAGATCACATCACCTAGATAAAATCTACTTGGCCAACACACAATCTGATTTGTTGCTGGATTACCTCAACACATCTTAGGGACCAAACTTCTTGTGTCAACCACTTTGTTTCATTTTTACATGGCTTGGATTTTTCTTTCAGCTAGCCTTTCATCACTGCGTTAGTTACTTATATTTTCTCTATCATTCTCCCACAAGTCAGAACTATACTCTAATCAATCATATCTCTGGGACTATAGATGTAGCAATACACATGAAAAAATTGAAATGGCTGAAAATATTTCAATAAGGGCATACATAGAAAGAGCTTGATAAGCTAAGAAAGAATCTTTTTAAATTTTTAAATCCAATTAAAGTTAAGGAATTTATTACTATTTTTGTGCCTCACACGTTTGGATATTTTTACCTCTTTAAGACCATGTGTATTTTGTTACATTTTTTACACTACTTTTTCAGTAAAAATGCTATATCTTTGTTAAAGCACAAGATTAAGCAATGAAATTTGCTATGTAAGTGTATTTTTGTGCAAGGAACCAGAATATGCCACTGAAAATCTCCAGAAATTAATGGTTTCCAAATAATCTACAATAAATGCACATAAATATGCTGCAATTCTTTAAAAATGCCATGTATCCATGAAAAGAAAAGAAGTTACAGAACGCAAAGCTGAATTTTAATGCATTATATGTACAAAAAACTGAAATCTAAATCTAGGACTGTTTAAAAATGAATATATTGCAATATTTCTTTGGTATTATTGTATGTCATTTTCATTTTTTTAATAAAAAAAGATATATTTATTAAAAAAATGAAAATGACATATTTATAATTGTTTAAACTGAGTGAGTGACATTTGAAAACCAAAACATTTATTCTATAAAAATGTATGAAAATATAATTGTAGATATTTATTGAAAAGTCTTTAAGAAAATTCAATTTTAATAAAACACTTTTGTAATTTTTTTGTTATTTATTTCCTACTTCACTCAGTTTAAAATACTGATTTCTTCTGTCGGGTTTTAACGACAGGTGCCTGAAAAAATGGCGTCTACATTTTCGGCGATAAACTGTAGAAGTGGCAAAAAGTTTTTTTGGTACAAGTTGAAAAATGATTCACAAATTTTGAAAGAATTTTGATTTTTAATTACATTTAATGTCTTTTTCTACTGTTTTTGTTCCTTAACTGAGCACCTCTAGAATTTTGGGAATTTTTGACACCCCTAACACAAAACTGAATAAAATATAAAAAACTCATAATTTCTCTTTTTAAAGTGGGTTGTTTATTTTCTTTATGGAATATACTTCCAAAATAAACTATTAAAGTTGTTTAAAAAATAATAGAAATATTATTTTTTAAAAAACAGTATTTTTTTTTTACGTCATGAAATGAATTGAATTTTACGAGTTAAATTTTTTCAATGTTTAAACTTTAAAAATCTATCCAAATTTTTCTATTGGTTCAGTTTTTATCATATTTTCAGGTTTAATGTGAAATTTTATGCTCTTTCCAATAAACCAAATATAATATTTTAGACAAACGTTTTTTTTTTTAAATTCCCCTCCCCATTTTGAAATGTCTATTAAAATTTTAATAATTAATTTATGTGTCAAAGTTTTATATATCACAAATTGAAGATAAAAGATCAATAAATAAAATATTCTAATTTAAAACAAAAAAAAAAGAAGTGTTTTTTGGAAATTTACCTGTAAAGTCCAAAGTGTAAAACCTTTCTTTTTTTTAAACCGTGTTGATTCTTTTTTCTTTTTTTTTAAGTGGAAGCTTATGTTAAGTAAATATTGTCAAGTAAATATCGGACGCTTACAACAAGTTTTTCTATTTCATTCAATGTTTTCTTTTTTTAGATATTTAAAAAAAAAAATTCACTCGATAAAGAAGAATTAAAATATATTAAATCAAAAATTCATGTATTTCTTTAAGAGGATAAAAAAAATGAAAATTTGGTCGAGCGAATTTTTTGTAATCGGCCAAAATTCATGAATGAAATATTCATATTTTGCAAATATGGTAGCGCATACTGAGCACTTTGTAGTTGAAATGAAATATTCCAAAAATACAAACGGGAGATAAGGATGCATGTGTTGTTTTTACGTTTTGAAAATAGTTATGTCCCTTTGAGACATTCGTATTTGATAAATTGAAAATTCGAAGCCACACAGCTTTAAGCTAATGGCGGAAACGAGTTGCGAAAATGCAATTTTCTGGGACCCTTGCTTTAAAAAATCTTTTTATTTAAAAAATACATGGAATATAAAATATAAATATGGACAATTCTTATAAATGAAGAATGGAAACACCCATTGCTTAGTTTTTATAGAGGTAAGTGATTTTTTTGGCATTAATATATATTTTTTAGATTTGGTTTCAGTTAAAATTCGTTGATTTCATGAAATCTTTCTGAAAGAAAACTGCCAAAAAAAAAAATATTGTATATTTTTCGATTAAACCTTTTATGATTTTAAAATTTGGTCTTTGCTCATTTCATTGAAATAAAAATTAGGGTTTGAAATTACATTTTCATATTGTTATAAGCTTGTAGACATGGAGAGTCTATTTAATCAAATGTTTGCAATGGCGACTTGGCCAAAAATTCTGATACACTTAGAGCACCTCCGACAAATATTTAAATATCAATTTTGCATTTTTTTTTTATATATAATCGGGTAGATTAGTTTCCATTCAATAATCTGCTGAAAACACAAGACGAAAACTTAAAAAAAAATATAAAGGGTTGTACCGTTCGTACATGTGAACCAAAAAAAAGAAATATTTCACATCTTCTGTTGTTCAAAGTGAAACACAATATTTTTCAAATTATTTATATGGTTGATAACAAAATAACTCTAAACATGTAAGAAATTTTTAAAAAATATTTATATGATTCATAACAAAATAGCTATAATTAAGATGATGTAAGAAATTTTTTATAACCAGAATTTCAATTAAAAAAAAAAAAAAAGTCGATCTGGAATAAAAATCAACAACAAAAAAAAAAGTCTGTTTATGCCATGCTGTTGCTGCTGATGATGATGCTATTACTAATACTACATTCACACTAAAGACGATTTTTTTAAATTGCTACGTACCACAAGGCAAAACAAAACAATATACTATTATTCTCTCAAACATAAAAAAAAAGATTGTTTTATTTAAAAGTGGGTGTCCGAAGAAATTTTTTTTTCAAAATTTTCCAAACTCGTCATGTTGAAATCTTCTTTTAACACAACAAAAAAACAAGTGGTCAAATATATTTCAGACACCCGAAAATATTAAAATTGACATTCCTTCTGGCTAGTTTCCAAATTTCATAAAAAAAAATTCTTAACAGAAACACGGTACGAGCGTTTACAAAATCTTATCAAAAATGCTGTTTTATGATAACATTTTTATCATTTTATTTACTTAAAACTTTTTAAAAATATAATGTACGCTATTATTTATTAATTCATTTGAAAGTATATTCATTTCTGAATAAAGCACTGGTATTTGGAAAACTTAAAGCCGTTTGGTTTATAAAATATAACTATTTTAGCAGAAACCCCTTGAAATCTGTGATTATTCAAAGTGTTTTATCGCCCATGTGTATTGCTAATAGATGAAGCACTCTCCTAAGATAGTAACACCCAAATACGTGTTTGGTGACTTGAATGCCCACCATAAAAATTGGCTTGGTTTCTCAAATTGCACAGAGACACTTGAACGCTCTACTTATAGATTCTCTATAGTCCATTTCCTCACACAGTAATGTTCCCAACTTGCCTCTCAGATCATGAAAACCAACAGGCTCCACTTCTAGACTTATTTCTCACCACAGTACCTGAGGGTTGTGTGATTAATGCTCACAGTCCACTTGGAAATGCAGACTACCTACTAGTATCAGTTGAAAGCACACTTAAATCCCAACCCCAAGGTGAGGAGTCATTGCTCAAGATAACACGGTACTACAAAAGGGCTGACTGGGAAGCCAATCAGAACACATCAGAGATGCCCCATGGACAAATATCTTTTCTTTTCTTACTGAACAGTGTGCCAATGAGACAAAGCAGGCATTGAAGCACACGGAAGTATTATAGCAAGCCTCACTCACCCCCATGGTTCACTATAGATTGTGCACCTGCCATTGCACAAAGATAGCATGAATTCCACCGGTCCGTACGTCATAAATCAAATACAAATAGGAAAAAATTTGTAGATGCTATAAATCATTGTAAGAGAGAAATAATGACAGCCAAAAGAAAGCATAGGAAACGCATAGAATCGCAAAAGATAGGAACTCTTGATATCTGGAAAATCTATCATAGTGTAGTGAATAAAGGGTAATCAGTAATTCCCTCACTATGCAACAACCGAGAAGGTTAGAGCCAACAAGCAACTCTCTCCCAAATTTCCCTATGTGGACAGAAGTCACACTAGATGATCTGAAAATCATCCCTTCTCATGTCCACAATATCATAAAAAGCTTAGACACCTCCAAGGCGTGTGGGCCTGATCTCATCTCTGCTATACTAATTAAGAAATGCTCAGCTGAGCTAGCTCCTATACTTTCCAAGCTTTACAATAAATGCCTTAGTGAATCTTGTTTCCCTAATAGCTAGAAGATGGCCTCTATGGTACCAGTGTAAAAGAATTCTGATGAAACGACTGATTCTCTCAATTATCGCCCTATTAGTCTCCTCCTACTCTTCACTAAAATCTTTGAGATCTTAATTAATCAACCATCTCGCAAAAGCAAATTTTCTCTCTGACAAACAGTATAGATTTAGGCAATGTTGTTCTGCTGCAGTTACTTTAAGTCATCTCTGAACGCATATACCATGCACTGGCTGTAGCCCTTGATATATCCAAGGCCTTTGACAAAGTCTGGCATGAAGGGCTGCTAATGAAAATAAAATTGTACAGTATAACTGGATGTATACTAAATATAATAAGATCCTTCTTAGACAAAAAGACCATCCAGGTTGTTATTGATGGATGTACATCCAAGCAGCATAACATTAATGCAGGAGTGCCTCAGGGGTCAATTCTTGAATCATTATTATTCCTAATTCTCATAAACGACATGCCCGTGTCCTATATATATGTGTTCGAGATGGGTATATTTGTTGATGATACGCTATAAAACATACATGAGAAGACAATGACAGAATTGTTAGAAAAATGACTTCCAGACCGTAATGGAATGGGGCCAAAAATGGATGGTAACATTTAATTCTAGTAGGACTAAGCTGCTCTCCTTTAACAATTATGAGATGCGTCTCCAGCCACCGATGTCCATGACAAATAACGCTCTACGTGAAAATACTTCCTTCAAACACATCGGTTTAACATTCACAGGCAATATGAACTGGAATAAATTCATTGAGGACATTGCGAAGGCTGCTGCAAAGAAGGTGGGTTCCCTCTATCGAGCTAAAAGACTACTCGCACCTGAGAGTATCTTTACTTCTACAAGGCCACCATTCACCCATGCAGGGAGTATTGTTGCTACATCTACCACTAGCCTCTCCCTTTTGGATAGGGCCCAAAAAATAATTTGCACTTTGTCAACTAATCTCATCACCACAGTGTTGCATCTCTGTGCCTGTCTTACAAATATTTTAATGGCATTTTCTCTGATGAATTCATTGCACTTTTTCCTTCTCGATGTACATATCCTCGACAAACCCGCTTAGCAACAAAATCTCACCCTTTCATTGTTGAGGTCCTTAAATGCCAGAAAGCTTTCTATTCTAATAGTTTATTTCCTTGAAGAGCTAGACTTTGGAATTCCCTTCCTGCTACCTGCTTCCCTGACTGTACTGATATGTTGAAGTTTAAATGTAATGTAAACCAACATCTTGTTAATCTTTCCCAGGCATGGTCCCAAATAGTAGCCCCTTACATCCAAGTGGTGATATGCCTTGTTAGGGTGAAAGTGAGTTAAAAAAAAATAACAAAAACATCCAGGACATCAACTTTTCCAGCTAATGTGTTTTTAATGGCTGTTGAGTGTCATCCAAATTATCATGGGCAAAAACAGATTTCTTTTATCAATTTATTATATTCACAAATAATTGTCTGTGTATTAAATTGCTACCATAACAATCTTTCTTTTCGTCATCACCATCATCAGTACATCCAATGACACTGTCACAATAGTTATAACCTGTGAAAGCATATCATTTCAAAATGAGACAATATTCCAATTCAATAGAATGGCACTGTACAAGATTCAAAAATGATATAAATTAGCAATTATTCTGCACCATATTCTGCGCCCAGTATGTATGTATTTTTGCTATGATTAAGGGAATTATTTGAAAGTTTCACCTGTGCTTTTTTTTTGGGGGGGTCAGTATTTGTCTACAATATTTTTTATATTGTTTATTTAAGTAACTAAAATAAAATGCTGAATTAAGAGATGAGTAATATAAAAGTTGAATTAGCCTAATGTGGCCTGAGATCGAAACCTATAGTTTTTGTTTCATGATTGGCCATATATTTTATGAAACGCACATCCACACACAAGACATGAAGTCATTTTGTATTTATTCTTTACTGCTATTTTTATATTTTTTGTTTTAATATAAGTTCTATTTTGCTAAATTTTAGTTTACTTCATGAGCGAAGAGTTCTCTTTACCTCTAAGAAATTAAGTCGAGTAACAGCCTGTGTCCATGCAGCTGCGACTCTCATCTACCCAATGAACTGGTACGTATTAATACCTTTTTATCTTTTCATATTAAGAAATACTTATAGAATACTGGAAATTTTATCTCTGGGTTGTGTTCATTTCTTGCCAAAACATTCAAAATAATTAATGTTAATCCTCATAACTGTTTGACAAAGAGAAAGTTGTTTTTTTTTTGTTTTTTTTTAATTTTAAAGTTTTAAATGCTTGTGCATTCGTCTGAATCAGCATCAATGTCAAAAGTAACTATTTGCAATATATATATATATATATATATATATATATGATGAGAAACTGAAAAGATTTTATTAACTGAAAAGTAAAAAATAGTATAATGAATAAAAAAAAAATATATAATAATAATAATAGTAATGCTTCTACTAATAATAAAAATAATAGTAAATGAATATAATAATTTAATAATGATGATGATGATTATAATAGTAATAATGATAATAATTAATGGTAAGTGTGATGAAGAATAATTATTATCAATTGAACTATTTGAACGATAGGCCCATTTCCAAGCAGGTTTTCTACAATGTCACAACATATACACTAAATTAAATAGAATTGTTTCTTTCTGTATATTTTCCACAATGCAATTTTTGAAATAGAAAATAAATATTTTTTTCTTTTCAAATGCTGCAATTTTTTTTTCTTGGAGTGTGGATTGACGATTATTTCAAAATGCAGAAGAAATATTTTTTTTATAAATCTCAAACATTTTGCATGTAATTATTTTAATCCTGTAACTTAATCCGATATTTTAAAAAAAAAAATTTTTTTTTTACACGGTGGTCACCACTTATCAAGCCACTCAGGGATAAGGGTTATTGCAAGTAGTGTACGTTAGTGTGGAGATTTGATGAAGTGTTTACTTAAGGGGGCGGTTCGTTAGGAATTTGTTAACGTTGGACTTGAAGACATCCAAGTTGTAGTCAGATGGGAAGCAGGCAGACGGAACAGTTCCACAGGCGTGCAGTTCTAAGAAAGAAGCTTTGTTCATGGAATCCATGTTTTGATTTAGGCACAGATAAAGAGTGGGGGAAGTTTTTCACAGTGGATTCAGCTAGACGAGTGTTTTTTGTGAAAGATTGGTGAGGGGGGACCAGAGATTGGAGTTCAGACGAGGACCTGCCATGGAAATAAGGATAAAACAAAGATAGGCTCGCAACGTCTCTTCTGTGGGAGAGAGGTTGCAGGGTAGAGAAAAGGGCATCCCCCACTAAGCCACAAAGTCTATTTTGTACTCTGTCAAGGCAGGATAGGCTGTTTTTAGCAGCTCCTGCCCAGATATGGCAGCAGTATTCCATCCTTGGACATACTTGGCTTTTATATAGATAGAGAATTGCATCAGTAGTGAGATATCTTCTGGAGCGGTAGAAGGATCACACCATCTTTCCAGCGACCTTGGCAACAGACTTGATGTACGTGTTCCATTTCAGATCAGGAGTAAAGGTCAAACCCAGAAGCTTGTCAAAACATGGGGCCTCTCCCAGACAAGAGCCATCCATCCCAATTGATGCCAGATGGGGATCAGAGCATTGATGATGTAAGGATAGGAGTTTGGTTTTAGATGCATTAAAGGTAACCAGCCACACCTTCCCCCACTGAACCACGCGCTCAAGATCAGAGGAGAGAGAATCAGAGAGAACTTTGTCATTTACAGCCTTTGATGTGTTGCCGTAGATGGTCGTGTCATCAGCATAGATGTCAATGAATGATTTAAGTATGTGTTTAGGGAGGTCATTGATGTAGATCAGCAAGAGAGTTGGGCCCAGGATTAACCCTTGAGGGACTCCAGCATTAATACTGCAGGCCTCTAATTTTTGTCCATCGAACACTACTCTTATGAGCCTATCAGAGAGAAATGATTTAATGATTGAGAAAACACTTCCAGTTATACCGTAGCTGGAAATCTTGTGAAGTAGACCCTTATGCCATACCTTGTCGAAGGCCTTTGATATGTCCAGAGCAATTGCCCTAGAAAGGAAGCCTTTGTCAAGAGATTCACTAATCCTGTGAGATATAACCGTTAGCACATCTGCAGTAGATCTTGCAGAACGGTAAACCAATTGTTAAACAATTAGTACCATTTTCAATCAGGACTGTATTTATAATTGCTAGGCCATATTTTCAGCCTAGTCCATTGTAAATCCCTGGTGTAAAAAATCTATCATAGAGTTCTTGTAACTATTCCATAAATCAAGAGAATTTGTATGGTTTGAATAAGCAAAAACCCTGCTGATCTTCAAAATGGACTCCAAGTTTATACATATTTTGTTTATTTTACTTTAATTAGTTTTAAGAAATCAAGCTAACACTTGATTCCAGTACGATTTAAATTTATATCGGAGGGCTTTTTTAAGAAAAGACGATGTTCCCTAATGGCTGCTATCTGTATTTCATTACAATTTGGTCTTTGAAGATCCTTTTTTATTAAGCCAGTTGCTCCTATCACAATCAGTATAATGTTTATTTCTTTCAGAGACCATGTCATATTTTAGATAATTTTTTAGGTCCTGATATTTTGTTATTTTTCCATGTTCAGCTATATTAGGGCCAAAGTCATTTCGGACTGTAACATTAATAACGAGCACAGTTCTTTCAGACTTGTTCCATATTATCATGCTTGGCTTGATAGTCTCGTCTTTGTCATATCTGTATGTCTTTATCATAGAACACTATCACATTTCTATTTGATGTACCAGTGGTGGTTCATGTACCCAAATGTTCGCTAATCCCTCCACAGATCTTCCAATGGACGTATTTACTTGCTTTGTTGTGGCAGACTGTGTAAAGACCATCTGCCAATAAGATTGGGCATCCAGATATTAGGTGGCTTGGCTCTCAATTACTGGGTGGCAAAACCTGCACTGGTCATTTGCTTGTAGGTCAGACATTTTTTTTTTTTTTTTTTTTTTTTTTTTTAGTCCATTTGTGAGTAAGCTCTGATCTTGAATTTCTACAATGGAAATCTCCCACTCTTGAGCCATTGGAGTGAAGCATCCCTGTCTATATATTCCTGGTTAAGCTCCTCCAGGAACTTTCTTACTCTTTTATGTTATTCCCATCCTTGTCTTCTTGTGTCCATCTTGATTTCTGTGTCTTTCATTTTTCTTCCTTGCAATCTGTGTTGCTAGTTCATCATATACCTCGGCAGTATTTTCCAGTATGACACCCCCAAAGTTTTCAACAAGCTTTGTGGTTGAAGTATGTTAGGCTAGACATTCATGTTGGTCTCTCACTATTTTCATTGTCATATCTGTTGAGCTTTCGAGCTTTCGATGTACTGCTTACAATGGTGGCTCGATATGCATGGCTTATTTCAGTGAGGCTGAGACCCCCTTCTTTTCATGATAGGTATATCCTGTTCATACATTGATTTGAGTATATTATTTTATGTAAGGTTAGGAGTTTCCTGGTCTTTGTATCTAGCCTATTGATATTGCATTGAGGCCAGTTAATAATACCAAAACCATATGAGATGACAGGAATTGCAAGCTGATTTATGGCAGTTATTTTGTTTTGGGAGCTTAATTTAGATTTCAGGATCTTTTTAAGGCATGCTTTGTATTCTTCTTTCACCGTATCTCATTTTTTGTGCTCTACAGTTACATTTTCCTCTATACCGCAGTACTTATCTGTGGCATCCACCCGCTTTTACATCCTCAATAAAGCAATCCTTGAACCAAAGATGGTTGGATGTTGACTTTTTTTTCCTTTTTTTTATTGTGCATTTAGCACATTTGTTCAATCCAAACTCCATGCAGACATCCTCTGTGAAGGAGACAAGTTGTTTTTCTGTCTCTGTATAGTTTGAGATTATTCATAAAGAGTAAATGTTTCACTGATTTTTTTTTTTTTTTTCCTGCCTCTACTGAGACTGTACTCGGCATCACATTTTTTAAGGAGCTTGCTGAGTGAGTCAATTGTAAGGCAGAAGTTGGGGATAGGCTATTACCTTGAAATATACCTCGCTGGACACTGAGATTTAAAGTCTGTATTGCAGGAATGGATGTTTGCCATATGATCATTTGTTTCGTAAGTAACGTCCTTATGCTCTCATGGACATTATACATCTCCAAACATTGCGTTATCCAGAAGTTTGACACTGTCAAATGTCTTTTTATAGTCAATCCAAACCATTGACAAGCTCCTTTGACGTTTTTGCAATACTCAAGAATTGTTTTATTAAGGAGGAGTTGGGCCTTTGTATTTCTGATACATCCCTTTCGTTCTTTTTTAAGGTAATCACCATTGACCAGGTGTTGCAATTATTCTTGTAAGCCATTTGTATGTAGTTGAGAGGCAGCAGATAGGCCTGTATTTGTTGGGCAAATGAGTTTCTTGGCTCTTGGGTATCAGTCATTTTGCTAATAGTTAGCCACTCTGGTGTATCTTCGCCACGGACAACACAATTAAATGGCTTGGCATAGTGCTCATGAAGTGCCATGAGTTTTTTTCAGCCAGAAATTTGAAATCTTGTCAATTTCTGGGCTTTTAAATTTGCTAAAATGAGTGATATTTTTCATACAGTATCTTTCATGATTTTCAGAGCTAGCATATCTTGTTTGCCCTTGACAGTCTCTTTAATTGTACTTATCCATTCTCTCTCATGGTGTTGTTTGGGGTCTTCATACAGTGGCTTCCAGAATGTCTTCTTCCTGTGTCATTGGCAACTTTATCTTGATTTCCTTGTTAATTAAATTCCTGTACACCATCCTTGGGTTCTTGTTAAACAACCTATTCAATGAACAGGATTCCATTTTCTTTTGCTTGTTTTTAATTTGTGCAGCCAAGGCTTTTATTGCGGCTTGTTTTTCTACCACTTTAGCTCTTAGCTGCATTGGGTTTTGAAGGGAATATTTGATTTTAAGTTTTATCTTTTTTAATTTTTTCCCTGGCCTTTCACATAATAGAAAGGCAGATATCCGGGAAGTTTCCTTTCGGAATTTTTGTATTTTCTGTTGAAGCCAGAATGGTTCATTTATATTACTCTTAAAGTTTCCCTCTGTTCTCCTCTCTTTATGTTGAGGCAAAAAGTTTCCTCTGCTGTAACCATGATGCCCCATAAGTTGCATAGTTTATTTCAGTTAATGACACATTAGTTAAGACAATTCTTGTGAGAGCATCATTCATTTTTGTAACAAGAATCTTGAAGGCTTTGTTACCATTCATTTTCATCAGTCTGAGTCGATCTTCAACAGCAAGACATTGTGACATTTCTATTCAGTTAGTAAGTTCTTCCTCCAGCTTCACCTGATCTGTATCCAGTATCATATGTCCAAGTGAGGCATTGCAGCATGGTTTTTGCCCAGGTTTGTTTAGTTGGGATTTTTTTGGGAGTAAACCCTGTATATTTGGCATTGCCCTTGAGAATACATCTCCTTTGTCGATGTTGAGTTTGGTGAGACCATGTCAGGTGGTTGAGGTGAGGTGGATTCTGGTGTAATGTCTCTCGGGAGGGAGATGGGATTGTTTATTGGGCAGAGACTATCTTCACTCATCAAGCGGATGTCTCAAATCATAGAAAAGGCATTGTTTTTCAGGAAGTTAAACTTCTGACATGTGAATTTTTATCTCGCAACACCTTTCTTATTTAGCCATTCTTGACATCTTTCCTTAAGTTTCAAATGTTTTATTTTTGCATATTCCATCGCCCATATAAGGATCCATTTGTTCTCCCTACTCCATTGGGTTTGTGTAAATTCGCTTGTGCCTCTTTAGCCAAAGTCAACCTTTGCCTCATCAAGAGCCTTTGGTAAGAGACAAGATCTTTGAGTTTCGAATATATTATTTTTCTTTCTTTCCCATTTTTAATACCTTGAGTAGGTGAAACACTGCAGAATAATTTTTTTCTCCTTAACAGATTACTTTACGAGATTATAGTTTATATTTATGGTGGTCTTGCCGAATTCCAGGAGTAGAGTTTGTCTCATCTGGTGGATTATCCAGCTTAGTGCTGTTGCTTGTGGTAACATCACTAGGAGAAGGTGCATCATCGCTTTCCTCATATGATTCCATGCATAGCCATACTGAGGGGATCTTCTTATTCTGGTCGACATCCTGCCAGTTTGTGAATTCAGAATTTTTTTTTATTTTCATTTTAGTTTGAATGTTTGATCAAGGTTTACTTGAAGTATCCTCATGTCAGAGTTGCCGACAAACCCCAGTACAAAGAGACCGAAGATACCCGAAATTGGTATTTAGTAGGCATTCACACTGTTGGACATATCATGGAGTCTTAACTCTGATAATTGTCATATAGCTTCAGCTCATAAAACATATCTGCAAACAATATTATTATTTATTTTGTCATGGATGCATACATTCTGTTCATTATTTGATTCTATAGTATTTCTTACTTCAACTAAAGCCTGTTTATATCCCTTATAGATGTATTTAAATAAATATACTTTGTACGGATGCACAGATTTCAACAGTGATACCGGCGCAGTACTTTTTTTAGTAAGAAAGGTACAAAATAGCTATTATCTACAAGTTAGTTTCTAACTTGTACAGTCTTCTGTATTCTGGGTATATTCATATTAACAGCGGTTCCGTTTCTAAGCTCTTTTTGAAAATGTTTTAGGCAAAAACCATCATTCATACTTTGGGAAGGGCTTTTAATGTCACAAGGTCTATGAATCATAAATTTCTTGACTAAATAAAACAGTCATCATTGATATCAGGAATTTTGGCACTGCATATAAACTGAGCAACAAAAAACATATTGCTAGATTAGTATCTAGCAATATGTTTTTTGTTGCTCGGTTTATACACATTTCTTAAAACTACCAACATGTAACAGTGAGGAAGACCTGTTTCTGAAATTCAACAGCATAGATGTATGTAAACACCAAAAATATGTTTGTCCTTTATTTTACTCAAGAGTTCTTTCAGTTGCAAGTTGTACACTTTGATAATTAAGTCAGGTTTGTTCTGAGGGTTTTATTTTTTTTATAAATTCTTCATTACAGGGCATATGTATGTTATGAAAGTTTATATGTGTATGTTATGAAAATATCAGGTTTGCCATATTTTACCACTATTGACATGGCATCATTAACATTTTGGTGCATATTACAAGGGCTACCAGTGAATGAGGAGGGAAGTATCATTGGTACTACTAGTTGAATTTCCTGATCTATTCCTTTGTTTAAATAGTTCACCAATCTATTATAATGCCCTACACTTAATTAGGATTGGGTATTCTAGAGATATTGCAACCTTCAACACCCACTTTTCATATAAGCATTCACTAAGTATTGAAGTAATTTCACAGCTCGATGAATTATGTTGAAATCATGTCTAAAAGAAAGGCGAAAAATGTAAAATTGTTGCATGATTACAAACTCCTGTTCTATATTCCATTGGCACATTTCACAGTGCTATCCAAATTCTCTGTGTGGAAAAATAATTGGATAGCTCATTGGGTCTAAATGACATGAGGTTTAGGATATTTTTTCAGAGGGCGCATTCCTTACGTAAACTACAATATCCCTATTTTCTGGTGGGGCACCATTCTCATCAACAAATATAACTATTTCGTTGCAAGTGGGAAAATTATCTCTTTTTGTCTTTACCCTTTCTAAAATGCAGTTCATGTCTGAGCATTGATTTATTTTCTCTTATAGCTATTTTTTACTGTTATTTTTCAATTAAATTATTCTCATACAAATTTACATAAGGATTCATTTTCTGCATAACTTCATTTTATAGTATAGTTTTCCGAGTACAACATTTATTTTGTAAAGCATTTAATCTGTATTGCAGAACTTCATTTTAGTTTATGATGTACAGTTGACCATACTGAGGGTGGGTACCCATGGTCAAGATGAAAGGTTGTAATTTTATGTTTGGCTTTGAATGTGAAACAATATGAATTTCTCTTTGAAGGAAAAGATAATTTTATACTGAATGATGCAAAAGTTGTAATTTCTAATATTTTGGAAAAAAGAAATGGATTCATGATCAATCTTTTCAAACATTTTAATTTCTCTGGATAATCTACCTTACTATTATGGCAACAATTTAGATTCTCATTTCTAAATCTCGATGTTCCGCAGTAAGCACATAATATATTTGAATGATATCAAGTGATTCTACGACAGTGTCAGAATGAATGTTCATCCTAAGCCAAAGTCATATTTTGCAATTTTGTCACATCAGCTGAAATCTATTATGTATTTCCAATTCACTCATGTTTTTCATTGTTTTGAAATCTCTGTTCTTCCTTTAAATATATATTATGTTGCTGTTTATCCATAGTAATTCTTCTCATTTGAGGCCCTGTCGATGGGGCATTAGAATATGCCGACTGCCCCCCTGCAGAGGGTAAAAGTCCCTCAATGGGGCTACCTGTTGGCCGTGGGTAGCAACCCGTGATGCCTAGGAAAAGGATCCTGGTGGCTGAGCAACTGATGCCTAGGGAAAATAAAGTTGCAACACTCCACTTTGGTCTTGTACTAGGCTAGACGGGCGGTCGAAGAGGCCCGATCCGATCAATCGGCTAGTCATGTCAAGCCCTAACACTTACACTGAAAATGTCAACTATAACATTTAAAAAAAAATAAATAAATAAACAAATTTAATCTAAAGATAATATATCTTATTACTACAAACATAGACAAACCAGGTAAGTGTTAGAAGGCGATGGCAAGTGTCAATCAATTGATGAGACAAAACCACACAACTGCTCCCTAACCAATGTTTCTATCAAACTGGGAAAGAAGAAACTAAAGGAGGAAACAGGAAATGATGGAACAAACTCAATCAATTGAGTATATCTTTTTTGTATCCCTGGGATGAAAGGGCGAATGGGTTTCCCCCCTAACATCTCCCAGTTTCGGGCTCCGAGGAGGGTGGGGAGCGAAAGAGATGAAAATATAAACAAACTTCCATGGATATAATAAACCCAAACAAAAAACCCAGAAACCAAAAAATGAAACACAATCAAAATAACCCACTCTGACGTAACCAGCTCAGAAAGTGAACAAGAATATAACTATGAAATAATTGATAAAGTAAAATACCCAAGATTCATAGTAATCAAAACCCTAGAAGGAAAAAAAATCAGTGATCTGTCTCCATTCTTAATTGAAAAAATATAGACAGATACAAAACAGCAACCCAAAAACAGCAAAAAAAAAAATGAAAAACAACAATCTACTTGTCACAGTAGACAACTATAAAGACGCAAAAAAACATCTTAGAGATGGAAAATTCCATATCTGTAAATGCAAAAGTTATGCTCACGAAAGATTAAACACATCAAAAGGTGTCATAAAAAGTCATGAATTAACCTTGGCTACAGCAGAAGAAATAGAAAACGCCCTAAGAAAACAGGGAGTAATCGATCATGTTCGAATAAACATAAAAAGGAATGGTCAAACCGTACCTACAAAAACCTATGTACTAACATTCAATACACCAAAAATTCCCAAAGAAATAAGAATCAGATATACAATAGAAAAAGTAGAACAATATATACCAACCCCTCTGAGATGTTATAAGTGTCATAAATATGGACATAACAGAGAAACGTGCAAAGGACAGAAAATATGTGGAAAATGTAGCTTAAAAGAACCTAACCACACTGAAAGTGAATGCCTCAATGAAACAAAATGCCCAAATTGCCAAGAAAGACACCCAGCATACTCTAAAATATGCAACATCTTCAAAAAAGAAAAAAAAAATAGCTGAAATAAAATACTAACAAAACGTATCCTTTCCTGAAGCAAGGAAAATAGCAAGCTCTCGACAAAAAATAAACACTTATGCAGACATCACAAAAATTTCAAATCAAACAAACCAAACCCACTACCAAAACTTACTTAAGCTAATCTCTGAACTCAAAAATCTAATTGAAACTTTAAAAACTAACCAAAACGAAAACAACAAGAAACAAATACCAGTATCTTCTAAAACTCAGCCAAATGATCTAAAACAAGTCCCAAAGAACAAAACAGAACCCGAACAACAAAAATCACAAATAAACCGTGGAAGATCCAAATCATGAACAAGGACAAAAGCAGAAGATAAACACACAATATCTGGAAAGATGGAAACAGAACGAGAAAACACAAATCCTCTTTCCAAAAACCAAAGCAACCAAAAAACAGAAATAATATTAATCGAAAACGAAAATAAATATGAATTGATGGAAATTGAGTTACAGAAATAAATCTAGCTCCAAAAACAGAACTGACCAGGAAGAGAAAATGGAGACTGAGGAACCAAACAGTTCAAGTAAACACAAAACAAAAACCACTCAAAACA